>NC_089587.1:31213357-31236417 GCF_019320115.1 Miscanthus floridulus | reverse complement strand
AACTACCTCCTCCCTGAGGGTGGCGAGCTCTTCGGATGCGATGACCGCGGATGCGTGTCCGCAGCATTCGACCTCGCACTCATAAGCGCGCTGGAAGGAGGTGCCAATGGTGATGATCCCACGGGGGCCCAGCATCTTCAGCTTCAGGTATGTGTAATTGGGTACGGCCATGAACTTCGTGTAACATGGTCGCCCCAGAATGGCGTGGAAAGTCCCTGAGAACCCCACTACATCGAAGGTGAGGGTTTCAGTCCGGTAATTGGATCGATCCCCAAAGGTGATGGGCAGGTCAATCTGTCCCAGTGGCACAGCTTGCCTTCCAGGCATGATGCCATGGAAAGGTGCTCGGATGGGACGGAGGTGCGTTCGGTTGATGCCCATCTCATCGAGCATCTTGGCGTACATGATGTTGAGGCCGCTGCCCCCATCCATCAGTACCTTGGTGAGCCACTTTGGACCGACGATCAGGTCGACGACAAGCGGATACCTTCCTAGGTGTGGGATGGCATCCGGATGGTCAGTCCGGTCGAAGGTTATGGTGGATTCTGACCACCGGAGAAAAGCAGGCGTGGCCGGTCCAGTGGTATAGACCTCTCGACGTGCGACCTTCTGGCGGCGCCTGGAGTCATAGGCCATTGATCCTCCAAAGATCATGAGGGCACTGGTCGGAGTTGGGAAGGTGTCGTCCTTCTCCTCCATGTCGTCAGTGGTGGGAACAGGCTCCTTCCCCTGCTCCCCCTTGTTCAGGCCCCCGGCCAAGTATTTGCGCATAAGGCCGCATTCCTTGTATAGGTGCTTGGCCGGGAAGGCGTGGTTTGGGCATGGCCCCTCGAGCATTTTCTCGAAGTGGTTCAGAGTGCCCTCCGCGGGCTTCCGGCCACCTTTGCGGTCGGCAGCGGCCACGAGTGAGTTGTCATGCCATTGCTTCTTATTTTTCCCTTTGGTGGGATGGTTGGAGGCGCCTTCGCTAGCGTCCTCGTCCTGCCTTGTCTTTCCGTCAGAGCGATCAAAGATGGCTCCTACCACCTCCTCTCTAGAGGCATGACTGGTGGCGATGTCTAGGAGTTCCTTGGTAGTTCGCGGGCCCCTGCGTCCTAGCTTGTGGACCAAGGATTCGTAGGTCGTTCCGAACAGAAAGGCTCCTATCACATCGGCGTCGGCGACGTTCGGGAACTCATTGCACTGTCGGGAGAAGCGCCGAATGTACCCGCGGAGGGTTTCATCGGCCTTCTGATGGTAGTTCTTGAGGTCCCATGGGTTTCCAAGGTGTTTGTACGTGCCCTGGAAATTACCCACGAAGATCTCAGTCAGATCCGCCCAACTCTAAATAGCATTGGACGGTAGGTGCTCCAGCCATGCTCGTGCTGAGTCAGCCAAGAACAGCGGGAGATTGCGAATAATGAAGTTATCATCACTCGCACCACCGGCCTGACATGCAAGCCGATAGTCTTCGAGCCAAAGCCCGAGATTTGTTTCGCCAGAATATTTAGGAATGTTCGTAGGCGGTCGATACCTTAGAGGGAACGCAGCATTGAGGATGTGCCGGCCAAAGGCCTGAGGGCCTGGCAGGATGGGGCTCGGGCTTCGGTCCTCGTTGCTGTCATAGCGCCCGCCATGTCGGGGATGATAGCCGCGGCACGCTGCTTCTCCCTCGTCGCCGTGGGCACGTCTCCGGGCGTCGATGATGCTGCGTACGTCGCGGCCACGGCTGAGGCATTGATGTACAGGGACGATGGAGGGCTGCCCGCCGGCTAGCGGCGTTTGGTGTACGGATGCGTCCTTGGTGGGATGCACTGAGGGCGCGCACTGGCTGGTGTCGGGTTCGCGTCGTCGAGACAATGAACTTTCTGCCTGCTGCACTGCTGCACGCTCGAGCAACGTGCGAATCTCTCGATAAGCACGTCGATCCTCGGACGTCGCGGCCTCCGGGAGGCCATGCAGCAAGGCGGTTGCTGCGGCGATGTTCTGGCTGGCTTGAGCAAAGTGAGGAAAGGCCCCATCATCAGTGAGGATCCTTTGATGTACGGTGCGGGCTGTGGCGCGCGCGCGCCCCCCGTCTTTGCGGCGTTCAATCTCGCGATTGATATCCGCGTATTCCTGTGCGAGCCCTTGCCTGGCCTCATCGATCTCTTGCTGACGAGCCCTTAGCTGCTCCATCCTCAGGTGAGATGGGGCTGTCCCCCCTTCCCCGGATCTGCTATCAGGATTGTTTGTAGGGGTGGCCTCTTCCCTGGAGGCGCTTTCGACGTGCCCCTCGGGGGTCTGCATCATGTAGCATTCCCGGGAAGGGTGGTGGCTCCCCCTACTGGAATCTGAGCTGGAGAGCGATACAGGCTCCTTGTTGAGGAGCTCGTAGAGGGTCTCTATATCCCATTCAATCGCCCCCACGAACTTGATGTCCGTGGGTGGTTGAACCACACGTAGCGCTAGAAGGCGGCCAGCGGTTGCCGCAATGTTGCGGAGATCGAACGGAAACGCTGTCGGGGCGCTCCATACGGACCCTTCCGGACACATGGTGGCATTGTGAGAGGCCTCCTTGGGTGACGGGACTCCCCGGGAGTTGCCCGGTGGGCCCTCAAGCCTGAGACGGCTGAGGTTGATGGAAGGGGGAGATGGGGCGGCTGAGTGAGTCAGCGCCAGCTCTCCTCCTAATGTGATGATGAAATCTAGGTCGCCGAAACACACATGTGCGCCCGGGGCCTAGGTGATTGCGTGGGTGGCCATCTGAGACCTGATTTGAAATGCGCAAAGCCCCTACCTGGCGCGCCAACTGTCGGTGTTTCGTACAAGCACCGGCAAGTAAATTGATAGTAATGCGCGTTAGGCTCGAATGGTGCGCTAAAGGACACATGATTTATACTGGTTCAGGCAGAATGTCCCTACGTCCAGTTTGTTGCTGCTTGTGTTATTAGCACCATGAACGGTCTGTAGTAAGGGATACAAACTGCCAAGAGAGGGACTAGTCCCAAGTCTCTGATGGAAGGATTGAAAGGTGGTCAGGAGCTTCGTAGCTGCTTGAATGTGTGTATGAGTGCGTTCTATTGTTCGGTCCTCTTTTTTCCATCCCCTTGATGGAGGAAGCGCATCCCCTTTTATAGATGAAGGGGCTGGCTTTACAAGGGTGTGGGTTCCAGGATGCGTACTCTACTTAGTCTTGTGGCTCACGTCTTCCTGGCCAGGTCCTCAATTCTGATGAGTGCGAAGGAAGATAAGTGCTTACCATGTTGTTGATGTCTCTGTAGGATGTCAGGTTAGTCACAGAACGCTGCCCCGTGCAGGGTATGGGTTGTAGTATAGTGGTTTTGACTTATGAGCCTCTCCCAGCCTTGCTTCGTGCGCCTTCTGGTTCCCACGATTCCTTGTTGGGAGAATTTGGGGTCGGGGTTCGGTGTAGCGCCATGGCCAAGGCCTTCCGACTGGGAGGACCTGAGGGGTTGGGAAGCGGGCGCCGCCCCCTCGGGTCCACAGCGTGGTGACGGAATATCCGTCATCCATGGAGATAGCAAATCCTTTCCTGGAGCGTAGCGGTTGTCGTATATCTTCGTTGGGTTCTGTGTCCCAGAGCTGAAGGCGGCGCCTACAACTCTATAGGGTGAGGTGCACGCACCTGTTATACCTTTTGGGCTCTGCGGCGCCCGAAAGGGTCTAAAGCATCAACCCTGTCGTTCCCTGGCAGTCCTTTTCCTGCCAGGGCGCAGGGTATGGTCGTTGGAGCCATGGTTGACCCGAACGTCTTGTCTCGTCCTATACCCATCATTATGAGGGATAGATATTGATCAGGGCGAGGCTCGTTCTGGGCCGTCGGGTGAGACGGAAACCATTCCCTATCTCTTAGGCGAGACTAACCCCGTCCCTCCGGGATCGGGCGAGGCGGAATCCATCCCTTAGCCTTCGGGCGAGACCAAGCCCGCCCTATAGGCGTCAGGCAAGACGGAGATTAGCCTTGAGCCTTTGGGCGAGGCAGGGTTATCCCACAAAGGCGTCGGGTGAGGCTGACCCCGCCCCTCCGGGATCGGGCGAGACAGAATCCATCCCTCAGCCCTCGGGCGAGACCGAGCTCGCCCTCAAGGCGTCGGGCGAGACGGAGTTTATCCCTCGGCCCTCGGGTGAGACCGAACCCGCCCTCAAGGCGTCGGGCGAGACGGAGTTTAATCCCCTAGCCCTCGGGCGAGACTGAGCCCGCCCCAAAGGTGTCGGGCGAGGCGGAACCGAACTCCTGTCACTCGAACAAGGGTTGACATGACGCCCTTATGCGTCCAGAAGTTTTTCATGTTTGGTGGTTATCGGTTCCACCTTCTGGGGTACCCTGGTATTAGGTCCCCGACAAGTCTTGAGTTTCTTGTATTCTTGGTCCTTTGTCTTTTGGTTCCGAGCCTTCGGGAGTAGTTGAAATGAAGGTCGAGCTCCCTAGCTTAGTGTTGATTAGGCTATGATGCTGGCCGAGCCCCCGAGCGTATATCCGTGTTGTTTCATTTAGGAAGAACTCGGATGTGAGGTCTTGGCGCATTCTTTGATAGTCTGCTGTTGTCAGATGTAGTTGTATGGTGGTGGTTGAGTGTAAATGCTTTTTGTTCATGGGTTGTACTGTGTTGGTATATTCTTCCGAATATGCCTGTCTTCGAGTACTGCTTCCTCTCGCTTGAGTCATCCATTATTGAGTCCTGTCTTTTCACTATGTCCTTTGTTAGGCTTGTTTCATTGGTACTCCTAGTCCATGTGCGCCGCTCCTTTGGTCTATAAATACTGTCCCAGAGTGCTTGTTTTCATCCATTGGACATTCTGTTGAAACCTTCATGGTTATGAACATGGTAGTTTGTGAAGTAGAGCAGCCCCCGGACATATTTTGTAGTTCTTGTGTGTCTTGTCATAGGTGGAGGAAGTCTTGTGATAGGGATTAGAGGTAGGCTAATCCCGCGATAGCATTGTGCCAGGATGTACGTGGTGATAGTTGGAGGAAGTCTTGTGATGTGGGCTTCGTTCCTTCATCTGGCAGTTCTGGGTTGATCCTCATCGCCTATCTTGGGACTGTCCGGTGCAGATCAGCACCATATCCAGCATCACATCGGTCTTGGGTAGACAGATGCCCGCCGGCCTTCTCTGCTCCATGTTGCCCTGCCGTGCTGCCGATTTCCGCCTTTGATGCACTGCGTCCGTCCTTTGAAGAAAACAGTGTAGCTGATGGCGGTTTGTCCTTTCGAGTAGCAATTTGGGACACGTAGTCATTCCAGAGCCTAGCCGTGTCTGTGTTCCTCTTTGCTACTTTGCTTTTTGTGGCGCCAAGTTCATTGGGTCTTGTAAGATTTGTAATCTTTCATTTTGAAGTTGTTTGTAATGTAACGAATCTTGTCTTCTGAGTTGTCTTTACTTTTCTGCTGTGATCTCTGTCGTTCATGAGGTTACCGAGTTCTTTCTTAAATAACCGGGTTACTTTGTTCCTTGCGAGGTAGCCCTTTCTTTCTTCTTGGCTTGACGAGTTGTTCTTGTAGTCATCTGATAACCCTGCCGTGGTGCTGTGCAGATAAGTCTGAAATCTGCCCGTTGGTTTGTACCGTTGTGTGGATTCGTGCCCTCCGCCGTTTTAGCTGCGTTGATAAATGAACCGTTGCGTTCTCACGCTGTGTTTTAACGGGCCTTGTGGGCCGTTTTTGTTACCGAAAAATCTATTTAAAGACCTTTTATCTTCCTTTCCCTTGCTGCCTAGCTCTTGCCTTTAAACCCTAGCTTTCAGAAATCCACCGCCGTCTTCATCGCCGTCACTTGATCACCTTCTTTCTAGCTTCATCTTCCCTAGTGCCTTCTTGCTTCCGCCAGTTCATGGGAAAGAAGAAAACCACAAGCAAGTCTCAGGCGACCTTCATGGACGAGGAGTCGTCCCTTTCTTTGATCGAAAACTAGGAGTTCATGGCCATGAGGGCTGCTCAGAAGGTTTGGCCGGCTCCAACAACAAGCGAAGACCAGCTGTGCGAGCTCGTTAGCGACGGCTTGATCCAAAGCAAAGTCATCGTTGAATGGAGAGTTCCGGGTGAGCATCGGGTTCCGGCTCTGGGTCCTGGTGAGATTGTCCTCTTTGTTTCCTTTGTCCGCGCTGGACTTTGTCTTCCTGCTTCCGCCTTCCTTCATCAGTTTCTTGGTTATTTCGAGGTTAGTCTGAACCACCTAACCCCCAATACTGTTCTCCATCTTTCTGTTTTTGTTCACCTTTGTGAAGCCTTCCTTGGGATCCCTCCTTCTCTCTCTTTTTCGCTTTTTCTTTCGTCTGAAACCTCAACCTCGCCGTGAAGAAACCAGTGTTCTTGGCGGTTGCGGGATTCAGTTTGGCCAGGGTCTCAAGATTAAGTTTTTTGACTATGACCTGGTCGACTCCGTAAAAGGTTGGCATGCCGAGTGGTTTTACGCTGCCAATTTGATCCCTTCCCTCGTCGTCCACTCTAGATCTGGTCCTGTGGTGAACGACCGATGGGACAAGAAGCTTGAGTCACCTGCTGAGATAGAAGTGATCCAGCCACTCCTTGATAGGATTAGCATGCTGAAACAACAGGGTTTGACCAGCTTCGGTATCGTTTCGAGCTTTCTTCATCGTCGGGTTCAGCCTTTGAAGGAGGGGGAACATCTTGGCTTTGAGTATTCTGGGGCCGAGGATCCCTCACGCATGGTCCCAGCTCTTGAGCTGACCAGTGAGGAGGTACTCGAGCGCCTCCAGAAAATGCTAAAGGGAGTGAGCATCATTCCTCCTGCCCTCTCCGAGTTCTTAGCCAACAACCCGCCCCTAGCTGTGAGTCGTCTATCTTCTTGTTTGAGTGCTTTTTGCTGCATCCGTTCTTGCTTAGCCTTTCTTTGTCTCAGTGTTTTATTCTTTTTCACAGGAGCTTGGGCGGAACTTTGTTGATCCGATCCCCCTTGATGCTCTCCCTACCGTGGTGGAGACGGGGGATTGTCTGGCTGGAACTTCTGCAATTAGTAAGTCCCAAACCTCTTCAGCCCTTCCTGGGGTTTCTTCCGGATTTGTTGATGTATATGAAGAATATGTTCCTTGTCTAGTCCCTCGCGGTCCTCGCAGTGTCCCGAAGAGGGGGCGAGCGGATGGGTCTTCATCTAGCCTGCCTGTCTCCAAGAAGCCTCGCAAACCAAGTACTCCCTCAGGTACTCCAGTTGTTGCTAGCATGCTCTTAGGTGAGCACATTTAATACTCTTTGTTCCTTTATTTTCCTGTTTCTCTCTTGACCCGAGTACTTTTTATCCTCTTTTCAGCAGGTGCTCTGGTTTCCTTGGCTGAGGAAGAAGAGGATGATGAAGTACCCCTCATCATGCGGCGGTGAGTTGTTTTTCATATTCCTGTTGCGCTGAATTTCTCTTCTTTGTCTTGACCTTTAGTCTTGAACTTTTTGGAGTAATCGGAGGTCGGGTGTGAGTTCTTCTGAGGTTCCTGCGCCGACTTCTTCTGAAGCTCTGGTGTCGAGTTCTTTGGTAGCCTCTGTCCCGAGCTCTACCGCTCCTCCAGTGCGGAGTTCTTCCATGACACCAGCCCCAGCTTCTTTCGCGGCTCCGTTGTCGGCTATCCCGCTCCCGTCGCCGGGTGGCGGGGATGTTTTCGCCATTGTGGTTCCCCCTGTGAGGCCTTCTTTTGGCTTCACGAAGAAGAAAGTAGTCGGGTGAGTAAATTCTAGCTTTTATCTTTTTGGCTTCTTTCTTCCTTCTTCTGATTCTTATCGGTGCTTCCTTTTATCACTTTTCAGTGTTTCGTCTTCTCTCATTTCTTCATCGACTTCTTCTCTGCCTCCCACCGTGCCGACAAGTTCCAAGCCTCAGAACTCACAACATTCTGTTGATGAAGTTGCTGTGTGGGCTTCGGAGTTTCCTGGTGAAGTTGCGGGTTTGGCCGCTCCGGAGGTGACTGTGGCCGTCGTGCCGACTCCTTCTGAGGGTTTGGCTCCGACTTCCCTGGAGGTTGCTTTGGTCGCTCCTTCTTCGCCCCAGCCGGCTTCTCCTTCCCCTTCTCTTGCTTTCGGCGGTCCCTCTTTTTCCAGTGACGTGGTGCAACAGTTTGATGCCACCCATTGGTTATCGGAGCTGACCACAGCCTAGGGGAACTTGTCGACCCTCGCGACTTCTTTTGGTGAAAAACTCCAGGTAGGTTTTACTGCCACTCCTTTTTTGCGTGCTTGTTTTTCTTCTGTTCTTACGCCTTGTTTTTCTTTGCCCCTTTTTGCTCAGTCTTTCTCTCGTGATCATTCTGGCTTCTTTTTCTCATCTGAGAATGAGAGAAAGTTGTCTTCTGAGGTGGATGCTCTGAAAGCCGATCTCGGCCTTCTCCGGGCTGAGTTGGAGATAGAACGTCAATTGCACCAAAAGGAGGAGAAGACCCTTCATGCCCGGGTCATGGAGACGGAGAAACAGAGGGACGTCGCGGTGGAGTCTGCGAAGAACGAATGCAAAGGTGCTGCGGGTTCTGCCTATTTCTTTTTGTATTTTTGACTTCTTTTTTCGTTGACTTGTTCTTAGGTGTTTTGTCTAGCTCTCCGGGTTGAGAAGCAGAAGCTCTCGAAGAGTATCGATGAAATGAAGGCTCTTGTCCGCTCCAGTCATAATAAAGCTGAGGAGGTAATTACTCATGCTGAGGAAGAACTCGCCCTTGCTAAGCTGATTAGGCGCGGAGCTGACAGAGATCTTGTGCAGGCCCAAAAAACTATTGAAAGCTTGTCTGGGAAGCTGGTGACGGCTACTGAAAATTGGAACATTTTGTGGAAATCTTTTCGCTCAGTAGCCGATGTTCTCTGGACTCCAGCGGATGATGGGCAATCTTGGGCGCAGTTCATTCCCCGGATTTCGACTCGTTTCCAAGAGTTCGCGAAGAAGTGTGCTCAAGTATGTACCAAGAATGTGTTGGCCTAGGTCCGGGTCCTTGCTCCAGAGGCGCCTCTGTCCAAGATAGCAGAAGCTGAAAGCCAAGAATACATTGACGCCATTGAGAGGATGGAGCCTGAAGTCGAAGGTTTAGCCAGTAGGGTTGTAGACAGTCTAAATATTGACATTTCTCTTTCTGATGACAATGCCTGATTCGACTGAGCATCCCCTTGTAATATTACACTCCTCTTTAAGTGAAGATTCTTTATTTTTTGTTGATGTATTCTTTGCCTGAGTGCAGTTGAAGTTACTTGACTTGCTGAGTACTTTGCCCTGTTTTCGTCTCTGCTCCGCAAAACAACTCTGTGCGTTATTCTGACGAGACCCCTCGATTTGTCGAGTACTTTTCTTTTCTTCCCCTTTAGATGTAAATCTTTGTGTTGATAACCTTTCATCCGCACTATGTAAAAACGACTCGGCATAGAATGTTGCCTTGACGAACTTGGCGCTTGTGCTTTTCTGAGGAAAAAGTGTTCCTATCTGGATGTAGCCCCCGAGCCTCTTGCTTTTCGGAACGAAGAGCTGGAGGGTCTTTTGAAGTTCAATTTCGGTTGACTAGGGCTCAAGCGTCTTTTCAGCTATTTTGCTCTCGGCCGGGATGCTCAGGCATGTTTTTCAGCCATTTTGCTTTTTGTTACAGGTGTTAGCTTTTAGCTACCCTCATCGGCGGGCTCAAGCGTCTTTTCAGCTATTTTGCTCTCGGCCGGGATGCTCAGGCATGTTTTCAGCCATTTTGCTTTTTGTTTCGGGTGTTAGCTTTTAGCTACCCTCATCGGCGGGCTCAAGCGTCTTTTCAGCTATTTTGCTCTCGGTCGGGATGCTCAGGCATGTTTTCAGCCATTTTGCTTTTTGTTTCGGGTGTTAGCTTTTAGCTACCCTCATCGGCGGGCTCAAGCGTCTTTTCAGCTATTTTGCTCTCAGCCGGGATGCTCAGGCATGTTTTCAGCCATTTTGCTTTTTGTTTCGGGTGTTAACTTTTAGCTACCCTCATCGGTGGGCTCAAGCGTCTTTTCAGCTATTTTGCTCTCCACCGGGATGCTCAGGCATGTTTTCAGCCATTTTGCTTTTTGTTTCATGAAAACAACTCGTTGGAAGTCATGACAAGACGTGTTGTGGATGAATATCATCTTTATTGATCATTAATACATATGTTGTTGAAGAGTATTGTCTTTCATCGATTGTGAACGTTGGTCCCTTGTGGCTTGCATATCTGTTTTTTGTTGAGTTGTTTTTACGCGTAGAATCTTCTTAGCTAGCTGATGTGCCATGTATTGCTGACTTCTTTTCCATCTTTGGTTATTAACTTGTATGTGCCTGGTCCGGTAACTTTTGTGATGATGAACGGACCTTCCCATGGACTGAGTAGCTTATGTCGTCCGTCAGTCTTTTGTATCCTTCTTAGCACTAAGTCTCCAACTTGTAGCGATCGAGGTTGGGTACTCTTGTTGTAGTGCCGTCTTAGACCTTGTACGTATCTGGCTGATTGGAGGGTAGCGTTTACTCTGACTTCTTCTGAGCTATCGAGTTCTAATCTTCTTGTGTGTTCTGCTTCTCCTTCATCGTATTGTTCTATCTTTGGTGATGTCCAGATCAAGTCAGCGGGCAGTACGGCCTCTGACCCATAAACTAGGAAGAAGGGTGAGTAGCCTGTTGCTCTGCTTATTTGAGTTCGTAGCCCTCATACTACTTTTGGTAATTCTTCGATCCATTTGGACCCATAGTCCATTAGTTCTTCGTATAACCTTGGTTTTAATCCGGCTAGTATGAGTCTATTAGCTCTTTCTACTTGTCCGTTGGCTTCTGGATGTGCTACAGACGCATAGTCTATACTGAAACCACAGTCTTGTGCCCAGCTCTTGAATTCTATAGCTGTGAAGGGGGAGCCTAGATCTGTGATGATTCGATTGGGCATGCCGAAGCGGTGCATAATGTCTTGGATGAACTCGACTGCTTTGGTTGCGCTGTATTTCATGAGTGGTTTGTATTCAATCCACTTGGTGAACTTGTCGATTGCTACAAAGATGTACTCGACGCCGCCTTTTGCTTTCTTTAGGGGTCCTACTTGATCCAGCCCCTAGCAGGAAAAAGGCCAAGCGGGTGGGATGCAGATAAGATTGTGAGCTGGCACATGGGCTTGTCTTGCAAACATTTGGCAACCTTTGCATTTTCTGACAAGTTCTTCTACGTCTTTCAAAGCGGCTGGCCAGTAGAATCCGGTGCGAAATGCTTTGCCAACTAGTGTTCTTGAAGCGGCATGATTTCCACAGCAACCTGAGTGTATTTCGTCTAGGATCTCTTTACCTTCTTCAAATGAGACACATTTTAGGAGTACTCCTGATGATGCTGCTCTTTTGTAAAGTTTATCTCCTATTAGAACATAGTTTTTGCTTCTGCGAACAACTTGGGTGGCTTCTGCCTTATCTGCTGGCAATTTGTTTTCTTTGATATAGTCGATGAAAACTTGGCTCCATGAAGTGTTGATTACCAAGATCTGAACGCTCTTAGCCTGAATTTCATGTGTTGTTTCACCGGGTTGTTTGATAGAGGGTACTGATAGCTCTTCTATGAATACGCTGGGTGGAACCTTGCTCTATCTGATCCGAGCTTGGCAAGGACATCTGCTGTAATGTTGAAATCGCGTAGGACGTGTAAAATTTCTAATCCTTGGAAATGTTTTTCAAGTTTCCGTATTTCAGCACAGTAAGCACTCATGTTTTCTTTGGTGCAATCCCAATCTTTGTTGACTTGGTTGATGACTACTGCTGAATCACCGTATATGAGTAATCTTTTTATTCCGAGGGTAATTGCCACTTGTAGCCCGTGGATGAGGGCTTCATATTCTGCTTCGTTATTGGTAGCTTGCCATAATATCTGAAGGACGTACTTGAGTTGTTTTCCTTCTGGAAAAATTAGGAGAATGCCTGCACCGGCCCTGCCTAGTTTGAGTGATCCGTCAAAGTACATCTTCCAGTGGTCAAGGATTGTATCTGATAAAGGCTGTTGAATCTCTATCCATTCGGCCACAAAATCGGTGAGGGCTTGAGATTTGATTGCTTTCTGTGGAGTGAAATCGATGTCAAGAGCTCTGATTTCAACTGCCCACTTGGATATGCGCCCCGTGGCATCTTTATTGTGTAGGATGTCTCCGAGTGGAAAGTCTGTCACCACGGTAATCTTGTGGCTTTCGAAATAGTGGCGAAGCTTGCGTGAGGTGATGAGTAGAGCGTAGAGTAGTTTTTGTACATGCGGGTACCGGATTTTGGATTCTGACAGTACTTCGCTGATGTAGTATACGGGACGTTGCACTTTATACATGCGTCCTTCTTCTTCTCTTTCTATGACTATTGCCGTGCTGATTACGGTAGGAGTCGCCGCAATATATAGCATCATATCTTCATCTTTCTTTGGAGGTGTCAGGACAGGCGACGAGGTGAGGTATTCTTTAAGTTTTTTGAAAGCTTCGTCGGCCTCTATTGTCCACTCGAACTTGTCTATCTTCTTTAGTAGTTTAAAGAAAGGTAACCCCTTTTCGCCGTGTCTTGATATGAAGCGATTGAGGGCCGCCATGCATCCTATTAGTTTTTGCACATCTTTGACACTTCTAGGTGGGCCCATTTCTGTTATAGCTAGAATTTGCTTGGTACTGGCTTTGATCCCGCGCTGACTGACCAAAAATCCAAGTAGTTGTCCTGAGGGAACTCCAAATACACATTTGTTTGGGTTCAATTTCCATCTCCATCTCTTCAAGTTTTCAAAGGTTTGCTTTAAATCTTCAATCAGGGTATCTAGGTTCTTTGTTTTCACCACTACATCATCCACGTATGCCTCCACATTTTCACCGATTTGATTCCCAAGGCAAGTTTGGATAGCTCTTTGGTATGTGGCGCCAGCGTTCTTTAGTCCAAATGACATGGTCTTGTAGCAGTAGGCACCAAACGGGGTGATGAAAGATGTCTTGCTCTTGTCTTGTTCTTTTAGTGCGATCTGGTGATACCCTGAATAGCAATCGAGAAAAGATAATAATGCAGATCCTGCTGTTGAGTCAACTATCTGGTCAATGCGTGGTAGCCCGAACGGATCTTTTGGGCAATGTTTGTTGAGATCTGTGTAGTCGACGCACATGCGCCACTCGTCCGTGTTTTTCTTCTGCACAAGGACCGGGTTTGCTAGCCAGTCTGGATGAAGGATTTCCCTGATGAATTCGGCTGCCATCAGTTTTGTTATTTCCTTTTTAATTGCTGCCTTTTTGTCGGGTGAGAATCGTCGTAGCCATTGCTTTATAGGCTTCGAGCTTTTATTGACATCAATTCTGTGCTCAGCCAACTCCCTTGGGACTCCTGGCATGTCGGCCGGCTTCCAAGCGAAAATATCTTTGTTGTCCCGAAGAAAGTTGGTGAGCGCGAGTTCCTATTTTGCTGAGAGGTGAGCACTGATGGTTGCTGTCTTGGAGGTATCGCCTGTGCCTAAGTCGATTTGCTTGACGTCGGCTTCTTTTGGTGGTGCGATGATGCTGGGCTTTTTAGCCGGTATTTCTAATTCTTCTTGGCTTGTCTCTGCAGCGATTGCGGCTATTTCTTTTCTTCCATTGTCGGCTTGTGCTTTAGCTGCAATTTGGATCGCCTGAACATCGCAGTCAAAAGCATGTTTCAAATTGCTTTGAAGAGAAAGGATACCGTTGGGTCCTGGCATCTTAAGCAGTAAGTATGGATAATGTGGTATTGCCATGAATTTGGCCAGTGCTGGACGTCCGAGGATTGCATGATATGACGAATCAAAGTCAGCGACCTCAAATTTGATAAACTCTGTTCGGTAGTTTGAAGGAGTTCCAAAAGTAACAGGTAAGGTAATTTGTCTGAGTGGCATGGCTGCTTTGCCGGGTACTATTCCGTAAAAAGGTGTGCTTGTTGGCGTGATCATCCCGGCGAGTTGTAGTCCCATTTTCCTTAGAGTTTCTGAAAAGATGATGTTGAGTCTAGCTCCCCCATCGATTAGTACTTTGGTGACGGTCATACCAGCGATAGTTGGATCTAGAACCAGTGGATAATGGCCTGTGTTTCCCATGCTAGTCCATTGGTCTTCTCTGGTAAACTAGATAGGGTACTGTGACCAATTGAGATATCTTGGTGTAGCCAGTTCTGCTGTCATAATGGTCCGTAGCGCTAGTTTTTCTTGATGTTTGCTTCTGCAATCCGGAGCCCTTGAGAAAATCACTGCTACCATTCCCCTGGGTTTTTGGAATCCCTTGTCCTCGTGGTTGTCTTCATCTCTTTTCTGATTGTCCTCTTTGGTGTTTTCTTTACTATCTTTTCTTGTGTACCGATCGTTGAAAGTGTAGCAATTTCCGATGGTGTGTCTCCCATTAGGGTGCAATGGGCAACGTATGTTTTCAATGTCATCATATCTTCTAGGTTTGGAAAACTTATTTGATTTGTCGGCCGTTGCCACAGTATTGTCTGGTCTACGTTTTCTTTCTTGATGTCTGCTATTTCGGTGATTTTGCCTGTCCGAGTTGTCCTGGTTGTTTCTATCCGGGAACCTCTCTCGTGTTTTTTCTTCTGCAGTAATCATCTTCTCTACTGTTCGTCTGAATTCTTCATTGTTTCTCGGATTTTCTTTGCAGAAGTCTTGAAATTGCCATCTAGCCATGATTCCGTGAGAGAAAGCTTCAATTACTTCTCGTTCGGTTATGTCATGCACTTGAGCTCGTAGTTCGCCAAATCGTCGATAGTAATTTCTGAGACTTTCACCTCCCTTTTGCTTAAGTCCTTTTAATTCTGCATGAGTGATTGGGTGTGTAATGATTCCTGCGAAATTTTCACAAAAAGCTTTTTGCAGTGCCATGGGAAAGAACAGGGTTTTGATATCGTCGTCTCCTCTGGCTAGTTCAATTGATTGTGAATATATTCTGAGCCATTGCCTTGGTTCAGTTTTGCCATCATACTTGGAGTGGTTAGACGGTTTGAATTTGTGAGGTAATCGTACCAATGCAAGCCCGTTCGCAAAACAGGGGAATCTGTCATGTGTCCTGGTTTCTTTGAATTCGGATTCGGCACCTTCTTCTGGCCAACTGTTGTTTTGATGGGAGTAGTCTTGCGAGGTTGTCTGGGTAGGCACCCTACTCCTAGTCTTCCTTGGTTGTTCAAATCGGCGGCCTTGATTATGTTCCTTCCTACTTCCTCCGTCATGGCTTCCACCCGGCCCAAGTCTTTCGAAAGCAGATTTCCTTTGATTTTGATCTTCTTGCCGGTGGGTTGTTGATCTGGCGGGTAGTCTTGATCGAGCTCTTTCTTCATGCGTTCTCGGGATCGTCGATCGGAGTAAGTCCTGGAGTTGTTCATACTTCTCACCAGGATGTGAAGTTGTTCCGAGTTCTTCTAATGCTTCTTGAATCTTATCGTAAGGCGTATTTGCCGTGCGTCTTCCTTTGACTTCTCATTGCAACTTTCTTTTGTCGTACTCAGCCAACTCTGACTCATATCTGATCCAAGCTTCCTTGCGCTGCCTAGCACGGTGTTGGCGCCCTTGCTTCAACTTGTTTTTTCTTTCTCTAGCTTGTTTCTGACTCTCGGTTTCTCCATCGTAGCCCTGGGCAAAGGTTGATATGTTGGATTCTGATTCATCTGATGATCTGACATTGGGTGCTTTCGGGGGATTTAATGGTGACCGCGGACGTCGAACCATGAGCACTTCTCGTGCGTGAGTCGTTCTGTTATTGGCATTAGTTTTCATGCTGTCAGAGTCGCTGATAATTTTAGTAGATGCCTCGGTGTCGTAGATCGAGTCTCCTTCTTGGTAAGGTAGAATAGCTATTGTTGTTGTGCTGACTAGTTGGGTTCCACTACCATCAGGAATGGAACCTGGCCAGTGGATGATATAGTCTTGCGATGTTATCGTTAGCACGAGACCCTCCTGAGCTCTTGTCAGTGGTATCCCGAATCTTGGATTGAAAGATCTTTCGAACTATCCCTGATAGGATTTTGCCATGTTGTCGAGCCCAAATGGAAAAGAACTCGACTTCTTGAAAGAAACCTGAGGGTAATCCGAGTTGTTTTGGGTTGAGCTCTGGAATCTTGCCAAAAAAGAACTCGGTTTTTTGAAAGCACTCAGATAAAACTTCGCCTTGGAGCTTGAATTCGAATCGGATATAAGTGGCCGTGAAATCTGATTTGAATCGGACACTATGAGCTGCACGAATCTTCTGGTGAGCTGATCCATTGTAGTTGTTGAAATAGGAAATTCTTTATGATGATCTGGATCTTTGAGGAGATGGCCCTGAAGCTTGCCGTTGTTGTCTGCCTCACAGATCCATGAGCCGAAGATGAAAGTTGATCCCGTTGGGAAGATTATGTTGTCGAGGTCCATCGAGCTCTCAGATGCAAAGTCACCGAAAGGCCCTACCTGGCGCGCCAGCTGTCGATGTTTCACCACCGATAGCCTGCCACGGGGGTACCCAGGGCAGTATGTTTGGGCTTCGGTGTATGCTGAACTCGATGGTTAACGCAAGAGACAGTCGATTTATCCTGGTTCAGGCCCTCGATCGTAGATCGAGTAATAACCCTACGTCCAGTCGGCGTTAGCCTTTACGTTGGATTGATCGTGATGTGTTGTGTTGTACCATTGTCGTCTCTTCTCTTAGGAGCCCTGCCCTCCTTTATATAGTTAGGAAGCCAGAGTCCTAGTCGGTTTGCAATGAGATTTCCTAGTAGGATTACTTAATAGTTCTACCACTAAGATTACATGGGAAGAATCCTAGTTGGATTAGATCTTCTCTCTTCCTTGCGGGGTATCCTATGGGTCCCGCATCGATAAGGCCCAAAGCAATTCAAGTTCGAGTCTGCCTCGGTCTCTAGGACCAGTCTGCCTTAAACTAGTCACCAGGATGCATTCGGACTCCGTTTTTGATGATCCACATATGGTTGAAAATCTAATTTGATAAGGAAGCCAATCCAAGTGATCTCACGTCAAAAGACTATTGAAATCAACAAGAATCGTTGAAACAAGTCAGTGTCTAGAATCTGCCAGGATGCTGCGACATCGTCTTTTGATCCGTTGGACCGTGTATCGTGTTTAGGCCTATTAGGGGGATCATCTAGGGGAGGTGACACCCAAGACTCTATAAATTGCAGCCGTCGCTCTCCTTTGGGTTTGGGTTTTGTTTAGTTCTTGATTTTCTCATGAAACAGACGTCGTTTTACTGTTACTATGCCACCAAGGCTGCTTGCTGTGAACCAGAGCTCCAGTTCTTGATGTTGTTCGCCTGTGGTGATTAGTCCTTTTGAATAAAGACTCAAACTCTTTCTCGTTATCATAAGCCTCATATTTATTTGTAATTTCATATTGTGTTTATCCCGTTCTTGCTTGTGTTCTCGATTCACTTGCAGGAAAGCCTTCTCGGCGAGGTCAATCGTGTTCGTGTGGTTGATAACCAATGGAGCATGGGTGTAATGGTTGTGGGGGTCTGAATTAGTCTTGGTTTGAAGCCTAGATCATAAACATTGAGTCTCCACCAATCGACACAATCATACCTATTGGAAGATCAGGCCTTATTTTCATCAAGTGGTATCAGAGCCCTTGTTGCCCATTATGTATAACTTTATTTTTCCCTTTAGATTGTTACTATTTTTGCATTATCTATAGCCCACAAAAAACCAAAAAAAATATATACACTATCACAAATCTCTAGTCCTATAGCCCCGCTGTGCCTTTGCAATTTTTTTTAATTTCAGTTTGCTTTATTGAACTATCGTCCCTCGCCGCGTCTTAGTGTTCGTTGTATTCTGATCTTGTTCTTGGTCTAGTGTCAAGTCTTGTCTTCCAGTGTGGTGATAGTTTGTTCCTTTTTGCCAAATCTTGCATCCCTGTTGGTTGTTCCGTGAGCAAATTGAGAGAAAAGAATAAGTCAAGTTGAGAGAGACATATAGTATAAATCTTTATCCTAATCCTTATTTCTATGTTTAAAAAGGATATCTCATCTGATCTCCATGGTTGTAGCTGGTGGATTATTTTTGTGCATAGTTAGAAAGAAAGAAAAGCATTAATTGGCAGTTATAGTCTCCTTTGGAAATAATATGCACACAAGATTTTCTACTGTTGGTTAGTTGTGATCCTTGTTGGGCATCTCTTTGGTTTTTCCTTGTGCTAATCCAAAAGGAAAGTTCCTGTCAGGGTGTCCACGCCTAGGCTGTCCTACTGCTGATATTGTTTTGCTGGTCGAGAGTTTAGATCACGCAATAGTGCAGCTTCTTGATATTTTTATTTACAATTATTTTTGCAGCACTTTTCTGAGTAAAAAAAGAAAGAGTTAAAGGCAAAGAGGTGCAAAAACCAAAAGAAGAAGAAAAAGCCACACCTAAAAAAAAGAGAGAAAAAAATAAAGAAGGAAAGAAAAAGAAAGTGAAAAAAAGTTCAGAAGTGCTTGCATCCTTTTGAGTCCTTGTGCTAAGTTGTATTGTATTGCTTGCTTGAACTAGGTCCAGGACGAGTTTAGGCCAGCGACATAGACTAGCTTAGGATTACTTTTCAATCTTGTAATTTCTAAATTAAATTATTGCTATTCTTTGCTACTATATTGTGCCTGTCTAAGCTCCACTTTTTTCTAACCAAGTACATGTTCGCCTTGCAACTGTTACACTCAAGCTACAATGGTATCACAGTCACCGACTGATTGCACCGCCTGTTGCTTTGGTAAGAACACTTGTAAGACCATAGTAAGATGCTTGAGATTTGAGTGCCTTGTTTTTCCATGTCCACAACCTAAGTAGTTGATAGGGATAATACTTTTGTGTTCTCTTTTGCTGTGTTCTAACAATGACAGGTTGTTCGTATCCACTGACTTATGATGGTATAGGTGCTGATGAGTACATGGAGTGGGAAATTACCATAGATAACATATTTGCTACTTCCTTTATGTGTCTAAGGAGGAAGGTAAAAAATGCAGCTAGTGTTTTGCGACATTCTGCTTTATCTTGGTGGGAGTCTTTAGATCCTTCTGATAAATCTCAAACTTGGAATGATATGAAACTTCTTATGCGAGAAACCTTTGTTAATGCACTTCCTATTTTGACTTCATATGATGAGGTGCACCATTTAGAGGAAGAGTCTGTTGTTATTCCTCTTGCTATGACTAACCTTCTGCAGGATAATGTACATAAGCGAGAGGATGACATGGAAGAAAATGAGGAGCTCACAACCTCATATGCAAATTCAGAACCATCACTTCACAATGCACCTATTACTACTGCTGAGAACACAGGTAATGCCTATGGTGCTACACTCATGAAAGGTGAGAATTGTTTTAATGTACTAAATTTTTCCACAAACCATGCTATCATAGAGCAATTGTTAGTGAAACCCTCTCTTAATTTATCTCTATCCCATAATAATTTGTATGAAGTTCCTTGTGATAAAGATGAATTGGTTGATGATGCTTTAGTTTTACATGTTTTAGAACCAGTCACTTGTGCTGAAAATAAACATATTATTCATATTGCTACTAAAACTGATGAGTTCAAACTGCTATCTTCTTTACATACTTTGGTTACATTAAATTTGATGTTTTGTGTAACCTAGATTGTTTGGAGAAGAGCCTTTTTAAATATGCTGATTTGCCTTGGTTTTCTAAACACACATATCATGTTATTAACAAATATAATAGCAAGGGACAATATATGATATATCGAGTATACATTCATAGTAATATGAATTCTCCTTTTGTTGTATAAGATTATGATCATTTAGAGGGTAGCCATAATAATACAAACATTTTCTCATCTTCCATAAAGAAACAAGTTCACTTTCAAAAAGGGGATCATTGTTGGTTGCTACCTATGTCTGCTAGACCATCTATTCCTATATTGTATTTGGTTAGTTCTAATCTTTTGCAGGATAGTATTGACATACATTGTGTGCATTTGGATCATGGAGTCTACATGCTTGCTGAAATTTTTATGCGAGATGACATGCTAGAAACTTGGAAACATAGACATGTTCCTTCTCACAATTATTTCCATTCTCTTTGTCTTTGCAATCTCATTCTCCTTTATGTTGTGCAGGATCAGTTTCAAGCACAATCGACGCCGAGGATGGCTTTTCATCAAGAAGGGGAGGATGATGAGGATATGACACCCATGCATATGACCATGTTTGGTGCATGATATGGAGGGGTAGGATGCCAGTAAGGGTGTCCAAGTCAAGAAGGAGGTCCGAGGCTAATTCGGTTCGAATCCCCGAGGTGGAGGCCCAAAGCAATTCAAGTTTGAGTCTGCCTCGGCCTCTAGGATCAGTCTGCCTTAAACTGGTCACCCAGGATGCATCCGGACTCTGTTTTCAACGATCTACATATGGTTGGAAAGCTAATTTTATAAGGAAGCCAATCCAAGTGGTCTCACATCAAAAGACCTTCATAATCAATAGAAATCATCGAAACAAGTCAGTGTCCAGAATCTACTAGGGTGCTACGACACCATCTTTTGGTCCGTTGGACCATGTATCGTGTTTGGGGCCATTAGGGGGTGCGTCCAGGGGGTGATGCCCAAGACTCTATAAATAGCAGCCATCGCTCTCCTTAGGGTTTGCATTTTGTTTAGTTCTTGATTTCCTCATGAAACAGATGTCGTTTTGCTGTAACTGTGCCGCCAAGGATGCTTGCTGTGAACCAGGGCCCCAATTCTTGATATTGTTCGCCTGTGGCGATTAGTCCTTTCGAATAAAGACTTTAACTCCTTCTCATTATCATAAGCCTCATATTTATTTGCAATTTTAGATTGCGTTTATCCTGTTCTTGCATGTGTTCTCGATTCGCTTGCAAGAAAGCCTTCTCGGTGAGGTCAATCGCGATCGCGTGGTTGATAACCAACGGAGCAGTGGTGTAATGATTGCAGGGGTCTGAATCAGTCTTGGTTCGAAGCCTAGATCGTGAACATTGAGTCTCCACCAATCGACGCTATCATACCTATCGGAAGATCGGGCCTTGTCTTCATCAGAACCAATAGTCACCTACGTCGGTGCATTTGGAACAGCACGTTGCGCCCCATGCGTGGCTCGGCGGGTGGCGCCTGGGGTCATGCCCGTTAGGTCCAACATGACATCATGAATGAGGGGAATGATCTCCCATAGTTTGCTCGGGTGGGCCAGAGCATCGCTGCTGTGGCAGTGCTTCTATGTGGCATTCCCAAGCCCATCGACCCCAAGAGCGGGTAGTCTACCAGAACCTCTAGGTTCTAGTAGAAGCCGCTGCTGTCTAAGAGGTGGAAAGCTCCACATCACAACTCTGACACATGCCCTCTCTCCCCACTAGGGGAACGGGGACGTGCTAGACAGATCTCTCCATCCGCTCACCGCTATAGCCACCAGGTGCGGCTCAGGGGGCGGCAGCCATGCTACGGTCCGATCTAGTGCCTATCCCACACCGACCACTAGTACATGAGTGGCCCAATCTACACCAGGATGCTCACAGCATCGTTAGCAACCAGCATCAGGCGCAGCACGATGATGATGTCCACTGGGTGGCGGCAAGAGCAGGTGATACAGATCCTGGCTGAACCATCGAGGGGAGCGATGAAACATGCCCTAGGCATGGTCGTCGACCAGACAACCAGAGTCCTAGCCCTGAGGGTTTAGGGCCACGAGCCTTTGACCGACATATCCAGAGAGTGCCGTTCCCTCAGCGCTTCCGACCGCCCACCAACATCACCAAGTACACCGGGGAGACAAACCCTTGTATTTGGCTTGAAGATTTCTAGCTCACCTGTCGAGCCAGAGGGGTGGGTGATGATTATTTCATCATTCAGTATCTCCCCATATGTGTGGGGGAACATGTTCGGGCATGGCTTGAATTCCTCCCACATGACAGCATCCGTGACTGGGCGGACCTCAAGAGGGTCTTTATTGGGAGTTTCTAGGGGACGTATGTCTGCCCTGGGAACTCCTAGGACCTCAAGAGTTGCTAGTAGGAGCCCAGCGAGTCCCTGTGGGACTGCATCTGTAGGTTCTCCCAATGATGCAACTCCCTTCCTGATGTCATCGACGTGGACATCATCGTGCGTTCCTCTCTAGGATGACCTACAAGTCCCTAATCCACAAGCTTGGATGCCTAAAGCCCCGTACCACCCATGACCTGGTCGATGTCGCCACTAACCACACCTCCGGTGAGGAAGTGGTCGAAGTGGTCTTCAACGAAGGCCAGGACAAAGGCAAGGACAAGCGCATGGACCAAGACCAAGGCCCCTCCACATAGAGGGGCAAGAAGAACAAAAAGGACCAGCGCTGACCAGACAACATCGCGTTGGTTGCCACAACTGACCACACGGGCAAGCAGTCCCAACAGGGCCTGCCTAACCACTTCAACAAACTCATGGATAGCCCGTGCACCAACCATGCCTAACTTATCAAACACCTCTACAAGGGCTGCGAGCTCCTCAAACATTTCCTACGACAAGTCATTGGGCCAAAAGAAGGGGATGGCAAAGAGGCGGCAGCCAAGAAAGGAGGAATGGTGGGCAAGGACGGAGATGGTTTCCCCGATGCTGATGAATGCATCATGATCTTCGGTGGATCCGACATCATCTGGTCCAAGTGCTAGCATAAGGTACGCTATAGGGAGGCATACGCCACCAAGACGGCTGTCCCCTCCTTCCTCAGCTGGTCAAAATCTCCAATCACCTTTGATCAGAGGGACAATCCCTCCCATGCCGCGAGACCGGGACGCTACCCACTCGTTGTCGATCCCATCATCCTCAAAATGTGCCTCACCAAGGTGCTGATGGATAGAGGCAGTGGCCTCAACATCCTCTATGTCGACACCCTCGATGCCATGTGCATCCCCTAATTGAAGCTCCGCCTGGTGGGCTCTCCCTTCCACAGAGTGATCCTGGGAGCACAGGCATACCTGCTCGGGCAGATCGACCTGCCCGTCACATTTGGTAGCCAAGCCAACTTCTGCTTAGAGGTTCTCACCTTCGAGGTGGTGGACTTTCTAGGATCCTACCACACCATCTTGGGGCAGCCATGCTAAGCCAAATTCATGGCAATCCCCAACTACACCTATCTCAAGCTGAAGATGCTAGGACCAAACGACGTCATCACCATGAGGAGCACCTTCTCACACGCCTTCATGTGCGACCACGAGCACTAGGAGCTCACCACTGCGGTCATCAACTCGT